>NC_071279.1:12930077-12960077 GCF_023375685.1 Ictalurus furcatus
GACATAATTACCGAGGGGTCATTGCTGCATGCCATGTGGTGGCTTATCAGCCCTGCTCTGTGTGGCCTCACCATCACCATGGCAACATTCACACTGGTACTTTGACCCCTGGCCTGTACACTCATAGTTTCCATGTTCCGGCTTATTTCTCCCTGGATACTACCTGCGTCGTGAGCCTAATCTCATTGCCGTAAAGCTAATGATGTTTTCATGTTTACTTGCAGTTGCTGCGAATTGTTGTCTTTTAAAGCTTTCCTGACGTACCAGGTTTGAGTTAATTAACTTTGCAATTAAACCATTACCTGAATTGCATAACGCAACTGGAAGATGAACGGAAAGTTTGAGTGTGTCGGATGGTTGCTGTTCTCTCAGTAAACCCTGAAGAACTTCTCTCCAGAGCATCTCCTGTTTCAGTGGTAAGGCCGAGCCGTTTGTTGTCATGATGCTGTTGCTTTGATGCTCTGCGCTCAACCCAGCTGGCGTGTAAACTGACCACAGTGGCTGTAATACACAACACGTTGTTACATTGCCAACATCCTCTGGCCCCATTTGACCCCTGTTTTATGGCTCAAATGGACATGTGTTATCCGTGCGCTATGGATGCAACTATGTAATAGATCTATGTAATATAATAATAATAATAATAATAATAATAATAATAACTATCACTATTGCAAAAACTTTTTTTTTTTCTAATAATATATGAAAGTTCGTGCTAATCAGCTACAATTGTGTAAATGAATCCCTCTAGCAAGTCATACATTTTTATTCATGTCAGCTTAGAATATTAGACTGGAGCATCATTTTAACACAACGTTGTAACAGATCAGATCTTTGATTCATGTCCTATAGTCGATTTTGTTCATGTTTGATTTCTACCTCTGCTGCTCTGTCAGAACCAGGAAACATTTCTGTAATTTGACAAGGAGCCAGTAGGTAATAAGTACCACCCAACATCCTTCAGCACAGGAAAGAGGCAGGAGGAGAGGACAGGAGGGGACAAAGAGATACAGCAAGAGAATAAATGAAAGTGTTCAGTGGGCCTGGATTTGTGTGTGTGTGTGTGTGTGTTTAATGCTTAAAAAAAACTTCACTAAGTAAGACAGGAAAAACTGGAACTCATGAGAAAATGTTAAACTGATAAGCATCATAAATACCTCACAATTATGAGCACATGAGTTATGAGGTTGAGTTCATCATTATGAAAAGTTTATCATTGTGCTTGCATTTGTGTGATTTATGAGCTGAATGAATTGAAAATATTGCGAGGTTTTACTGGTACATGCCCCACTGAGGTTGAAACCTATACTGTACTGCACCGATAACACCTGGAGCTTGTAAAGATGTGTGTGTGTGTGTGTGTGTGTGTGTGTGTGTGTGTGTGTGTCTAGATAGAGAGAAAGGGGGGTGAGGGGCTGTCCATTTGCAGATGTGTGACTTGAGGCAATATATGCTCTTTCATTTGTTAAACTGTGTGTGCGAGTGTGCATGTGTGTGATGAATGAAGTGTAAGCTATGGCTGGTGTCTGATATCTGCTTTCTCAGGTTGATGAATGTGTTTGCTGGCCTGGTGAGACATTTCACAGGACCCCTTTGAATTAGAATCCGATTATAACGTAGTGTGTGTGTGTGTGTGTTTGTGTGTGTGTGTGTGTGTGTGTGTGTGTGTGTTTCAAAGCTAGTCTCGTCGTCTACATATAGCCACTCTGTTAACACTACCAATGGAATTTCGGCAGGCACAAACCCACAAAAAAAGGCAAACAAATAATTATGGCTCCACCACATTTAAATGATGCCACTGGGAATTTGATTATGGCCTCCTTTGATTAGGGGTTTCACTAGTTTTTCTGTGTAGATTGTTGGTAGGCATGATAGAAATTCATCAATAAAAAGCAGTAATTATAATCTCCATGTACTGTATAATCACATGTCAATGGAATTTTTTTTAGTCTCTTAAGGATGCAGTTTGTTCATCAAAAAAATTTATGTGGACCTGTAATGATCACATACATTTAAAGTGGACCTATTATGGTATTTCAGATATTTCCTTATGTTATAGAGCTGTTAGTGAATGTAAAAACAACTGTAAAGTTTCAAAAATCAAAGCGCAGGACAAACAGAGTTATTGACTCCCAAAAGAAGGAACCGATTCTGAACAGCTGTCTGAACAGAGTCATCAGTAATTCCAGACTTACTTCCTGTACTAACCTATGTAGGTTTGTAACAAAAAGCCCCGCCTCTGGTCTTCATCAGCTGCTCGCTGACAGCGGTAGACCAATCACAACAGACTGGGACATATGACCAATCAGAACAGAGTATGCTCTCTGAAAGGAGGAGTTTAGAATGAATCATTTAGAACGGACCATTTAATGAGTTGTTTTTGACACTGGGGAGAAAAAAGATAATGCTGCAGTTTAAATTATGAGCACATTAAATTGTTTTTTGACCTTTATGCATGTAAATCTATTGTATGAGAGCTTTAAAACAAAATTAGGCACGTTTTAAAACCATAATAGATGCACTTTAAAGATACCTATGAAACACTGCGCAGTGCATCTCACTACAGGGTGTCCCAGAAGTCTCCATACATAGAGGACTATGTATTCCAACACCACATGGGTCGTGCCTTCGTCAGTGGATGTTTGTGGACGTCCACTTCTCGGTTGCTCCGCAACACTTCCAGTGTTTTTGCTTGCCATGTTTCCTGTTTTCCATCGTGACCTTACGACAGCTTCCCGATCCAGCCATGAGAATGATTTCAATACATTCTTCTTCTGTCAAAGACCCTTTTAAAGCTTATCTGAAAAAAATATACGTAATATAAACTAAGTATGAAAAATTTTGGAAGACGTTTTCCTAAAAAGTGTTAATTTCCCCTATGTATGGAGACTTTTGGGACACCCTGTAGTTTCGGTTAATAAATTAGCTCTGCCTACAACGTGAACAAAGCTGCTCAGCCTTGCACATTTTCCCAAAAGGCATCCACTAAGAATTCAAAGCTTTAATAGAGGGGTGCGGTGGATTTGTAGACAGAGGAAGGCTTGTGAGTGTTTTTTAAAGCAACAGAGGACACTGAAAATGCTGCTCAGAATTTTTTATGGGGTGTCTTTAGCCTTGTCAATCTATACATTATATACCGTATATCACTAAAATAGATTTTGGATACGAATGGATAGTAAATGGTAGCTCAGAAACTGTGCCTGAGTCCTAGATGTACGATGCTGTGAAATAAAAACATGCTGGAACCTGTCAAGGTGAAGACAGCCTACAAGCACGCACTACCTCAGGTCAGGGGTCAGTGTACTCCATGCCTAGGGCTAGAGATGAAATCATGACCAGGCATTGAGGATCTGGGCCACACACACCTGAAATACTGCAACACATAACAAAACATGTCATTTGACATCAAATTAGTCTCGTTTATGACTGGTAGAGCCTAAATGAAGGTTAGAGGAGAGATCTTTTCAGTCATTATGTTCATTTGTGAAACGTCTACTAGTAGTTAGTTAAGACTGGCCTTAAAGCAGTTTAAGCTTGAAGACGTTCAGCTGAGGGCCACACGTCGACAAATCCGGTCAAGCCTTTAATTCTTCTTAAAGAACTAGACATTGCATGTGGACATACTTGGCAGTGGCAGCAGGACTTGCTGGCTGCATTGCTCTCATTCCGCTCAGATTAAAAGAGCGCAGTCTTCACAAAATCCTTCCCACCACTGTGGGGCTGTTGCTACAGAGACCAAAGACAACTGCAGCAAACTGTGGTTCACATGCTCTCAAACTGTTTTTTTTTTCTCCCCCACTGGCATCTCTAATTTCTTTCTAGATTTCCCAGTTCCCACTGATTTCTCCAGCTCAACAATTTTGCACACGTCCATGAAGCACTGTCTAGTTTATTTGGATGCATTTGACTTTCTGTGTGCTGCACTGCTGCTAATTCATACATTACTGAAACTTTATTAGAAGTGTGGTGGCCTTTGCTGGTTTTTGAGGTTATGCTAGGGTTTATTTAGCTTTAAACTAATAAAAACTGCAGCTTACAATGTGGTCACTGTGCATACGGCATTCTAGTGAGGTTGTATATCGGTCACGTTTCTATTATAAGAAAGTTCAACGTCTCGGTACAGTCTCTCTGTTCGGTCAGACACGTGGCAGAGATGTGGTCAGTTTTAAGACGGTTGCATGCCATCCGTCGAGCTGAAGTTGGAAGACGTTGCTCCAAGTGACAGTGTTTATGATTAAGGGCTTTGTTTCCAAGCATGACATTTTACAAAGCTTATTTAGATGGTAGAGTAAGGATTGCAAGTATATAATTGTACACTGATAGTTCAGACGTTTAGGTTCTGTGCCGGTGAACAGAAGGTTGTGAGTTCACTGCTGGGCCTCTGAGCAAGATCCATAAACCCCAGACTGCTCAGCTATAAGCTTGAGTATATATTTTTCTTCCCAATTCTGTCAACTGCCAATTCCCATCCACCAGCCAGCTCTCTCCAGCCCCGAGGTGGGGAATTTGTATGATGTTGTGTTGTAATGTATGATGATGTATATGCTTTTAGATAAATCAGACTTCAAACAATGTTCCAGGTGAATCATTTCTGTCTGAGTTGTAGCGTCTGAGAAAAACTATGAATGAAAAGAATGAAGCATCACTTCTGGTCAGAATACAGAAAATGTGCGAGCATTTACCATGAAGTTAGTGTCACACATTAATAGCAGGAAAGCTCTACTGCTTATAGTTGATGTAAAGCGCCAGCACGCTGGTCAGGCCCAGACACATACCTCTCATGTGACTCAGCACTGTTCACATCAGCAGCAGGGTTCGCTTTATGAGGTGTAGCTTGTAAAGCGGTTAATGGTGTATTAACAATCACTTTCTTGTAGAGGCGTTGCGTGTGGTTGAAGTCTAGGAATGGTTTGTGGAAAGAGTAAGTGTGTTACAGAGGAAAATATGTGCAAGAAATAACCAAGGGACATGCACAGCAGTGTTTTACTGAGGCATGTACACCATACAATAGTGAGTTTTATACAAGACTAAATTAGACCTATGGGCTTTATTGCATAGGCTGGGGTGACATTTTGATAGTTATGACATACTTGCCTAGTTGATGTTAAATCACAAGTATGTGCCCACCTCTACAAATCTTTTTTTTCATTGAAATGTGACTGTTGTTATGGGTTTTTTTTTAAACATTCACTGCTAGCTTTTATTTTTATTATTTTTTAAATATGCACGTAGTAAAGTTTCTAGCTGCTTATCAGAGGTTTAGTTAAAACATGTCTAGAAAGAAGTATTCGACTGTACTTGGGCATGGATTGAACTTCCTAAAGAAGAATGACTGAACACTTAAGAATTAACAACTGATTATTATTATGCAGTGTAAAGACTGGCTTAGTGGTTAGCATATTTGACTCACACCTCCAGGGTTGGGGTTTCGAATCCTGCCTTCACTCTGTGTGTGCGGAGTTTGCACCTTCCCCTTCAGGGGTTTTCTCCAGGTACACTGGTTTCCTCCCCCAGTCCAAAGACTTGCGTTGTAGGCTGATTGACATTTCCGAATCGTCCATATTGTGTGGAAGGATGTGTGGTTGTGTAGCAGTATGGAAAATGAATGGATGGACATATAAAATGGAATGGACCCATGGCAGCATAGGATGCAGATGAAATAACAATGTCTAGTGCACGAGACGAGATGTAATAATGCAGGAGAAGTGTTTCGCAGAACATATTCTGGGAACGACATTGACATAACGACATTGACACATGACATATATGACATAACTACAATGAATATATTTCATTCATTGATGAGGGAACGTCATTCTCCTGTGAACAGTCACAGGCCAGTACATCCACACACTATATTACATTTTCTCCCGCAGTAATCTATGCTTTTTACACTGGGAAATTGCATTTTAGTGCAGGGTTTTCAAATGTTGATTCTCAGTCATTAGTGTACAATCATATCTTGCTGTGTTCAGTGCACTCTAATGTAATGTATTTTAATTTAACTCCGTAATAGACTAATGTACATATAATATGGGAATACAGGTATTGTGAGGTGCGAACTCCATATCACATAGCCTACTTACAGATAGTATTGTTTACATAGGTTGTGTCATGGGCAGGGTTCTGAACAGAATTGGCTAAACCTATAAATGCATGGGTGTTTCATTCATCATTTGTACATTTGTATCTTAGGTTCTTAGTGACTTATCAGTGCCATGATGGCATTTATTTCAACATTCAAAAACAGTCAGAACAATTTATTGAACTTAACAAAATAATGTAATGGTGTACATTATATGGCTAAAAGTATGTGGACACCTGAGCATCACGTTCATATGTGCTTGTTGATTTTGCCCTCCTTTGCGGTTATAATAAGCTCCACTCTTCTGGGAAGGCTTTCCACTAGATTTTGGAGCGTGGCTGTGGGGATTTGTGTTCATATATCTACAAGAGCATTAGTGAGATCAGGTACTGATGTTGGATGAGGCGGATCCAGTTCCAGTTCATCCCAAAGATGTTCAGTGGGGTTGAGATCAGGACTCTATGCAGGACACTCGAGTTCTTCCGCTCCAACCTTAACACACCATGTCTTCATGGAGCTCGCTTTGTGCACAAGATCATCGTCATGCTGGAACAGCTTTGGGCCTCTTAAATCCAGAGAAGGGAAATTGTAATACTACAGCATATAAATACATTCAGTACAGTTGTGTGCTTCCAACTTTGTGGTTGCAGTTTGAGGAAGAAGTACATATGGGTGTGAAGGTCAGGTGTCCACATACTTTTGACTACATAGTGTATGTATCTTGTATTATATCTGGGTGAAGAACATCGGGTGAGTTGGCAGCCTGAATGACACGTTGTCAAGATTGAAAGGGGAAATGAGGTCACAGTTTGCTAGTTTTAAGGGTTGGCTAAGAGGAAGGAAAGCCTGAGGAGGAGACAGAGATGCCGAGGAAGATGGATTGAGAGTGGGCACAGGAAACAGAGCAGCTCTGCAGAAGACACATCCACAATATGAATCGGTGTAATTGTGTAACAAGCCGTCAAGATCATTGTGGTAAACTTGCTCTGAAGCGAAGTTAAAGAGAAACACAAGCTTGAAAATGAAGTGGAGAAAGTGAAAATGTTGATTGTATGTTAGCAGAGAGAGAGAGAGAGAGAGAGAGAGAGAGAGAGAGAGAGAGAGAATGAATAACAAAGTAGAGAGTTCAGAAATATGCAATGTTTTAAATGAGACACGGCACAGCAGGACACTTGGATGCTGACAGAATGGAAACACAAAGACTTTCCTGATCCTCTGTTTGAGAATCTAAAAGCCTCCAGTCCGCTGAGAGCCCCATGGTATGTGGGACTGAGGTTACATACACACACAAAGGGATTCGTACACGCACAGCTCAGGGAATTGCATTGTTTCCGGGTGAAGTCAATCAGTGACTTAGCGATGACAGTTGGCAGGTTATGTGTTTCAGTAAAGTGTGTGTCATATGTGTTGGCATATGTGTTTCTTGCAAACAAGTCTTATATCTGTGATGTAATTAATAAGACAGACATTTTGGTGACACTTTAAAATCAAAAATAGTGGTGATTCAATCAAAAACAAAATAAGATATTAACCTATGATAAAATCATTATAATCATTTAGGACTAATCATGTATAGATTGCTAGTGCTTTTCACACAGTTTTTATAACCATCGCTGTTATATTTAATGCTAACAGGTACACATGTTCACTGACTGATGGAGTCTGATTGTGATGACGCAGTAGGGTCAGTCCATCTCAACTGGTCCAATGCAGGTTGCTTGACCTTTTTTAATTTTCCTCATTTTTTTTTAGAGTGATTACCTTTATGTATTGTTATTGCAAAAGCTTTTTTAGAGTTTATTTTACTTGATTTAACTACGAGTCCATCTTTGTGTCAAGGCACACAATGAGTTTTGGTTATACAGCTGTTTACAGGAACTCTCCATATCTTGGCTCAGGAAGGTCCTTATAGCTCCTTGGAATAAAAACTGATCTTTGGAGCACATTACGAGGTTCATGGACATATATAAATTTTTTGCACATTCTTGTTGTTTAGAACTTAAGTCCAAATGTAATGCTCAAGATTGCTCACAGTTCTACTTTCAGGGTCAGTTTATAATGGGAAGGGTTCTAGTCTGAGTTTCCAACAGTGATTATATGATGCTCTGAGGACAACTGAGGGACTCGTACATAACTATTACAAAGGGTGCAAACATTCACTGACACTCAAGAAGGCAACACGATACATTAAGAGCCAGGGGGGTGTAAACTTTTGAACAGGATGATCTGTGTAAATCGTTAGTATTTTGTCTTCTGGGAGACATGTAAATATCGTATTTAGCATCTGAAGGGCAGAACTAAATGAAAAAATAAGCTGTTTAAAAAAATAATAACAATTTACACCAATCATCCTGTTAAAAAGTGTGCACCCCCCTGGCTTTTAATGTATCGTGTTACCTTCTTGAGCATCAGTGAATGTAAGTCCTCTGTAGTAGCATTCTGCTGTAAAAATTGTGTTTGAGGTTGGAGGTAAACTCTGAAGGACAGTGGACCTTGAGGGCCAGATTTAAAGAACTGGCCTGATCTGTTATGTTGGTACAGGTGTACAACCTGAGCGGTGCCTTGCTCATACCGGTCTGCCTTCAAGCCGTCGCGTCACTACATAACAAAATGGAATAATTCACTACAGCAATGACTTGTGGTTCAGGCTGCACTATTACGGAAAATTATCTATATAATAGCAAACTGCAGCCATTTTAAAATGTACTGTATCTATTCGGAGGAGCTTGCAATTTTTCAAAATTACAGCAGATTTTCCGCAGATTTGTGCCGAGGCGTGTCATGTGACGTCATCACGACACGCATTCAGCCGAAGCCCTCTTCAAGTCACATGCGTCGAACATGACTGCGAAACACCATGCAAAACTATTTCGTGCAATTGCAATTTTGCCACTTCGAGTAGTTTTCCGCAGAAAACCACAGAAAACTCTGCGAGATACACCGTAAATTTTGAAAAAAGCTGCAGCAAAATCATGCGTTTTTGGTTGCAGCAATCACAAAAAAAGTCTGCGAAATCCTGTACAGACTGTTTTTTTTTCAATCCAAGCAAAGGAGTGTCACACATTTTTGGGGGTTTATTATTGATTATTGTTCTTTGTATTGTTTGTTTGGAGGCATTTTTTTTGGCTTTGCACAGTACTGTGTATCTACTTTGTATTTTCATGGCTCTATATGACTTCCTACGTTTGTCTAGTCTGTCTCTTATACACGTACGCGAGTTGAGAGGTGTTTTTTTCCGTCTGAAAACTCTTTCACCAGATGAAAGGATCCTTAATATGGATCCTCATTTGCACCTCACAACAATGATGAGATATAATCCTTATTATTATTATTATTTAGTGATTGTTCGGTACACCTAATTTACTAAATACACTGAATAAGCATTTATCCCTGAACAGTCGCCAGGTTATAATTTTAATACACAAGTAGTCTTTCTTTAAGTAAGGCTATGTTAGTTCACTAGCAGACAGTTGTAACTAGCCATCTAACATAATTATGAAAAAAATAACAAATAAAACAAGTACTAAAGTAAATAAAAAATGTTTTATGTCATTATGTTATATAATCGGGTTACAGTGTTTTTATTTATTTATTTATTTTTAAAAATTGAAACCGAAAATATAACATATTCCCCCGCCCCCCGGCCAGCCCAAGAGCTTGGACACGATTGGAACACTGGGAGCAGGCGAGCTTTTATTATGAAGGGGGGTCTTTTACAGTGAAACGCTGCTGAGTGAGAGTGCAGGCAGCACTGCTGTGTGAGTCAGGCACGCGCATAGCGGCCAGAGGGAGCGCGAGACCGACTCAGAGTCACTCAGGCGCGCGCACATATAAAGAAGCACTACAACCTGTAGCGTCTGGCTGACACACACACTCTCTCACACACTCTCTCACATTTACACACACACACACACACACACACACAAAACTAACTCCGTTTTCACTGCTGAGGAGCTCCAGGATTGAAGTGCGCGCTGCGGGAAAGAGTCAAGGTACAAACTTTACCTTTCTGTAAAAAGTAATAAACAGTGTCAGATACATCCTTTAGTAAATGTCACTTCGTCCTCCAGCGGCTTAAATGCAGACTTGTTTGGTTTTGGAGTGATGTGATGGGTCAGTCATACTGAGTGCATTATAATGGGACAGAAAGAAATAGAGGGACATGATGTGAGGTGAGATGAGATGTGAGGAGGAGAAGGTAGATACACCTCCATCCTGTCTACACGCCAGGTACAGTAGATTGACCTCACACACATGCAGTAACGTGTGTGTATGTGTGTATCTATCTATATTGTCTAATCTATCTAATCTATCTATCTATCTATCAATCATTCATTGCTTTAGGGTCTGTTTATGGGGGGAAATCTCTGCAATGAGAACAAGAGAAAGTTAGAAGTCTAAGGAATAGTGCTGGATAGGGGGAAAGTTTCCTAAAATCCTCATAACGTTTAAGAGAACTTGTACAGAGCTTAATGTGGTGCTCGCTCTGTCAGATTAGATTATGCTTTTTGTTTTTTTGGAAACTCAGCCCAGAGCAGTAATGAACTCTTCCAGGAGGTCTTGAAATGTAGCTCTGTCCTGCACTGCACAGTCTTTGGTTGGTACAGTAATGAGGAATGATGATGATGATGATGATGATGATGAGTTGGCTTAGTTTATAAAAGGCCTTTGTATTAACTGCTTTCATGCCAGTGGGGTGCTGACCGAGGGTTTGGCTCTCGTAACGTTTTCTCGCTGGCTGACTTCAACCCTGTTCAGATTGGTTTCCTTTCCTTTCTCTCTGTCTCTCTATTGAGAGTGCGTGTGCATGGGACCCAGAGGAATGCGAGCCGAAGACATTCCTCTCTGTAACGGCCGAGGAGACATCGCCATCAAATGGGATTACCAGGAGAGAGAGAGAGAGAGGAAGAAATTGTAGTCTCAGTGAGCCATGCTCCATGCTGCTTGTAAAAGGAGGGTGAAAAGAAAACAGTCTGGATCTATTTTATGTGGTGTGTAAGCAATTACAATGAGAGAGAGAGAGAGAGAGAGTGGGGGGGGGGATGGTTAGTAGGACAAGGAGAATGAGAAAAGTTGTATAATGCAACAGAAGAGAAAGGTGAACCGTGTGCAAGAGGAGACGTTTGTATGAGAGAGCGAGCGAGTGAGCGAGTGAGCAGAAAGAAAAGAGAGAGGGCATGGGGTTGAAGGGCGGGGTGCTGGAACGTTAATCGTCGAAGCCGCTCGAACTGAGGGAGGAGAGAGAAAAGGATGAGATGGCAAAGAAAGAAAGCGAGAGATTGTGGAAAGTTTTTCCCTGCATCTCTGTGGAAGGAGAGCAGAGCACAGAGCTAGGACATACAGGGAGCCAGCGCATGGGGTTTTGGGTGGGAGCCTGAGATGGAGATCAGATTTGGGTCAGGCAGGAACAAGCTCGGATAATGCCTTTTAGTGGCGGGAAGTGAGTGTTTAGCTTTTTGAAGTACAGGAGGTGAATAACATATTTGTCAGAGGTGTCGGGTCAGGTTATAGAGTGTAGTGTTAGATGGTTGAGGATTCCAGTGATTGAGTAGGAAAATGACAGATCAGGGTTTTATTGGGGTGAGTGTGCCAGACTGCTCCTGACTGACAGGACTATTATTACTCTCAGACATGTAAGAAATCTTGTTTCACTCCGGGTGAGACCATGCAGACGTGTGTGTGTGTGTGTGTGTGTGTGTGTGTGTGTGTGTGTGTGATGAGAAAATCCAAAGTGACTCAAGAGGCATGCCAAAACATTCTAGGCCTTCATTTTTATTGCAATCAAAGAATGCAGGGGTGGAGGGGCTTCGTGAGACTGGTTTAACAGGAAGTAGAATGGGCTAAAAAAGCAGTTCACGAGCTAAAAATGATGATAAATTTTCAGTGTGATCAAACCTCTAAATAACCAAACATCATACAAATCTAAGACTATCTAAGAGTGTTAGTCATTTTTCTGTTCTGTGCACCTTTATGAACATGCATTTAAACTCGGTATTCCTGTAAACCTTTATTCTTTTTTGTTATATCAAGTTATTTATTATATTTTTTGTTAATATAATAAAATATAATGTATGTGTTCTATCAAGAATCGGAAAGCCAAACGTTAACTGGACTTCATTTACGTTATTACGGATTTGTCTAGATGTCAGTGATCCCTGCTGAAAAAAAACAATAGAAACCTTCATAGAATTTGTAATGGTATTAATGGTTAGAATTGTATTGGTTTTAATGGAAACTCTAATGGTCCTTTGGGTCTGTACTGGTAATTTGTTTCCTTCTATTGGTGGCATTTGGACACCAAGGATCGAGAACAGTAATGATTTTAATGGATGGCTAATGGTTTGTAAGTGTATTTGTAGTGGAAACCATTAAGGATTAGTAACGGTAATGATTTTAATGGATAGCTGATGGTTTGTAAGTGTATTTGTAGTGGAAACCATTAAGGATTAGTGACGGTAATGATTTTAATGGATGGCTGATGGTTTGTAACAGTATTTGTAGTGGAAACCATTAGAATTTCTGTGATGGCTTCTATTGTTTTTATTGGTTCTTGGTAAAGTATCACGGAGACGGAGCTATCAAAACAAACGCATTATTGCACGTTTCAAGGTGAAAATGTTTGATTGGAGTCCTTGTACATTTTCTTGTTTGGATATTTTAAGCCTTCACTGGCTCATAATCTGAACGTCAATGACCAAGAGGATATATGACGAGGCATGAAGTCTGAAATGAAACAGACATTTCAGTTAAACGATCATATTAATTTATAGGTTCCAGTCTATCCAACACAACTTCTTAAAACTCTCTGACTCATAACTGGTAAGAAAAATCCGAACAGATTGAGACAGACGGTTAGTCATAGCTTAGTCTGCCTCAGAGCAGCTCCAGCGTTCAGGGAGCGGTGATGTCATGAAGATGTAACTGTGACGGAAAGCTGTGATTTGTGATGAGGGGAGTACAGGTGTGTCATTTATCATGAGCTTCTTCACAACTGTGACACACACGGTTTAGTCTGAGAGTGTCTACGTAGTCTGGGAACGAGACGTGTTTCGTGTCTTCGTATCTGTAGTTTGCTGGAACAAAGTGCTCCCAGGTTTGTTTTCGCTGCGTTCGTGTTATTTGTCCATAAATCCTGGGAATAAAATGGGGGAATAAATCCTTCCTGCTTTTCATTACCTTGTTCATTATGGACATTGATTTACTTAGGGTTTTTTTTTCTTCTTAATTTAATTCTGTTGCTCTTTGAAATGCACCTGTTTGTAGCACGGACGTCAAACTTGATGATCATTACCAACAGATGAACTTGCACAAACACAGACACACACATGCAATTACTTTTGCACCCTGTTTCTGTTTACAAATGGACTCCAGTGATCATCAGCTGTTTACACTCAACAACTTCCTGTCTTCCAGCAGCTATTTCCTGCTCTGCCACTGCATGCACACACACAGAGTAATTGTGCAGTTATTTGCCTGTCTCTCTGATCAACACATGTGGTATTTGACTTGCCACAGAAGTCGGAGCTCGGAGTGATGCCTTTTCCTTGGATGCTCCATGTTTGTCATTTGTTAGCGACTAGCTAGCCACTTAACTGTGATGAGTGATGTATATTTTCCTCCTCAAGGCATGAGTATAGTATTGTACAGTATAGAGGGTATGCACGTGACGTCACGGTAGCCGGAACTCGCCGCGGTCACGCCCACAGAGTGGCAAAAAGACAGAGCGACACACACACACACACCCATTCATGCACAGTCAGCCTACAACACATGTCTTTGGACTGGGGGAGGACACTGGAGTACCCGGAGGAAACCCATGAAGTACAGGGAGAACATGCAAACTCCACACTCGCACAGAGTGGAAGCGCTGATTCAAACCCCCAACCCCGGAGGTGTGAGGCAAACATGTTAACCACTAACCACTATGTTCCTATATGTATGTTTATGTATATACAGTGTAACGCATTTAAAAGAAAGAAGTGCTGATGCCGTGAGCTCACGTGAGCTCTTTGTTTTAGTCCAAGCCATGGGTTGGAGTTAGGGTTAGGGATAGCACTTGTAGTGCACTACATCGAGTGCCTTTAGTCAGGCCGTACAGAACTTTCTTTTTGGTGCTGTGTTTTTTTTTTTGTTTTTTTTTTTGCTGAAAACGACTTGAATTGGCGAAATTGCAATTGCACGAAATTTGTTTTGCATTGTCTTTCGCAGTGATATTTGTTGGTAAACGAGACCTTTTAGCTGTACTCATGTTTGACGCAGTGTATTCCAGAGGACTTTGGCTGAATGCGCGTTGTGATGATGTCACATGACCTGTCTCAGCCCAAATCTGTGGAGAATCTGCGATTCATTTAGAAAAATGGCAAGCTCCTCTGAATATTGTGGAGTTTGCTTGCTTTTGTGTTCATTTTCTGAGATCGCAAAATTGCAACTTCCTGGAGGAACCGTTTAGTCACGTGCAGCAGTACGCACTGACCTGCAGCAGTCCATGGTGGCTTGGTGTCTGAAACAGTAGTCATTAAAATCTCAGAATGATATGTCTCAGCAAAGACTTCAGGAAGGATGCAGGCTATTAGGGATAAAGATCTATAGGGGAAATGAAGCAGGGAGGCAAATGTTGCCCTTCTAAAGTTCACAGACTGGCATTGATATTAAGACAAACAGTGTGAGGTGGGACATTAAGTGACCCCACCACTCAGGCTTGACTTAGTGATTTCCTATATGCATGACCGCATCTTGTATCATATGACTGATGAACTAATTATCCAGTCCTGGTTCTGTCGTGTATTTAAAGGTCACGTTGCTAATAAGTGTCAGTCACAATAGACATGCATATGCATAACTTGAAATGTGGTGTTATATCCCATTTATTCCACCACACAATGCAAAAACAAAAAGGCTTAAGAAAACAGTCTCCTTTTTTCCTCTACGATTCTTCTCACTAAACTGGTTTCGATACCCAGCGGGGAAGTGTAGCTAATACAGCAGTTTCCTGAACTGTCTGCTCAGCGTTGCTGCTTAGATGAGCAGAGAGAAGAAGAAAAGATTCAGCAGATCAGTGAGAGAGCAGCGTGGGAGGAGGTATGTGCAGAAAGTGAAGGATAGAACCAAAAAAAGAAGAAATAAGTAGGGGATGGTGAATGGTAACGTGTTTGTGTGTAAAATAATGGAGTAGTTTGTTGGACCGAAGTGCAAATTAACAACACTGCTCCATCGGCATGGCAACAAGGAGGCCTGCTCCGTCTCCTTCTCTGGCCTCACCAAGCCACAAACCATCAGGGAACATAAGAGAGAGAGAGAAATAGAAATGTGGAAATGTCTGAATTAGGATTGAGTCTTAAGCAGTTCCTGTAATCACTCGAAAGAATGATCTGGCTCATGCGATGACCATCTTTCTCCACCTTTTAAGGCAAATAAATAGCATCTATGTTTTTTAAGACCTAAAAAAAAAAAAAAAAGGAGAGTGGTATTTTTAGAAGGTGAGGTTTATATTATGGATGTTATTAATAGCCCAGGAACACAGGAAAGGATATTTTTAGAAGCGCCTTGTAGTTTCAGACACGCGAAACATCTTTTGGAGATGAAGGGGAGGAAAAGAGATGAAGGAGAGATGAGCTTGTTTTCTGACCTAAAAGGGATGATGTGAGAGAGAGAGAGAGAGAGAGAGAGAGAGAGGGTAAAGAATGAGAATATACGTCATTGCACCCAGTGTAAGGAGTTAATGAAAATCATTCACAGAATTAGCCCAGGCTCATGAAAAAGAAAGCGAGCAAGCGGTTTCCTCTGTGTATGTACAGTGGGTTTGGAAAGCATTCAGACCCCTTCAGTTTTTGCCTATTTATTTGTATTATAGAATGAAGATCAAATGGGTTAAATAACTTGTTTTGCCATTAATCTAAACTCAATAAAATCAAAAACTGAAATCTCTCTAAGTATTCAGACCCTTTATTCAGTACTTCTGTAGAAGCACCTTTGGCAGCGATTACAGCTTCGTGTTC
The DNA here is from genome assembly GCF_023375685.1 of Ictalurus furcatus. NCBI lineage: Eukaryota > Metazoa > Chordata > Actinopteri > Siluriformes > Ictaluridae > Ictalurus > Ictalurus furcatus. Next base: position 12,946,158 of record NC_071279.1, read on the forward strand.
ACTTGGGTAAGTCTCCACAAGCTGTGCACACCTGGATTTGGTCTGTTTGTTCCATTCTTCCTGGCAGATCCTCTCAAGCTCGATCAGATTGGATGGGGAGCATCGTGTGCACTCTGGAGCAGGTTTTCTTCAAGGACCTCTATGTATTTTGTTGCATTTTTACTTCCATCAATTCTGACCAGTCTCCCCATCCCAGCTGCTGAGAAGCACCTACATAGCATGATGCTGCCACCACCATGCATCACTAGGATTGTATTAGCCAGTTGATGAGCAGTACCTGATTTTAGACAGATGTAGTGCTTGGAGTTCAACTCAAGAAGTAAAATTTTTGTCCTGTCCATATGTTTTTTACTCAGAAGTGGCTTCCGTCTGGCCACTCTACCATAAAGGCCTGATTGATGGACCATTTTTAGATGGTTGTCCTTCCGACGGGTTCTCCCTTCTCTGAAAAGGTCTTCTGAAACTCTTAGTGGCCATTGGATTCTTGGTCACCTCCCTGATTTGAGTTCAGACATACAGGGACTTTACATAGTTTTATTTAAAATAAAACCGTCTCTTCCTGTAATGTCTAACAAGGTTGGAGACACTTGTAGTGGGATCTTGGTCTATTTGGAAGATTTTAAGCTCCTTTACTGTATGTTCTTAGGTTTGTGCATGTGGCTGTGGCTCATCAATTCAGACCGCAGGTTTTCAGTAGGGTTCAGATCCTGATAGCAAGACATTTTTAATTTAGCAAAACATCGTGTGTGTTTCTTTAGCTGTTTCTGCAATGATGTGGAAGTGTGTTTGGCTTATCATCTTACTGAAAGCTTTACTGTGTCTATAGCCAAGTCTGAACCTCCTGGCAGAGGCAACCAGGTTTTGGGCTGAAACATGGCAGCCACTGGGGTGAAATTATTCCGCCACATAGTTTGAGAGGAAATGCTATTATTTTTAAGTGTAGTCATTTTTGTTTGAATGGGCATTTATTTTATGCAGTCATTTTTTTGCTCGTTTGTCTGAATGGTGTACTCGAGAGCACTGTGAGTGAGTGAGGGAGTGAGTTTGTGTGTGTGTGTGTGTGTGTGTGTGTGTGTGTGTTTGTGAGATGATCTGTGCATGTGCGCTCAGAACAGAACCAAAAAAGGAATGAAAGCAAAGCGCCTCAGAGGGCCGAGTCCGAGTGCGTTTCAGCCACTGCCAAACTATTCCTGTAAAAGTGCACTTTCGGTGGTTACACACTCCGGACACTGCAGGAGAGGGGAGGGAAATGATCGAGGGGTTGAAGGGAAAGACACAAAGAGAAAGAAGACACCATTGTGTGTTGTTTCAGGGAATCTATGTGGAAAACGTGGATTTTGTGGTAGTGGCCCCAGGGCTGATGTGGGTTCAGGGCTTTTCCTCACTGACTATAAACACTGCCGTATGCACTATTTGTGTCCTTAGTTTAATTTTGCGTTATATACAAATCTGTTTCATTCTTTACGAACAAAGCACCTTCAGCACAACACGACCTCTGTCCTGCTTTTTCTCTCCCCCCCGTGCTTTCGTTCTCTTTTTCTCTCTGTTTTTAAGGTCTTATCAGGTCTGTCAGACTAATTTCAGCTGCAGGAGGAGAGAGGGAGAGAGGGAGAGAGAGAGAGGGAGGGCTTCCCCATCAGTTTTAAAAAAGTAAAAAAACAATAGAGAGCAGAAACCAGAGTGACTAGTTGCTCCACATCTGGAAATAGTTAGGCTAAAATGTGCTTGGAGTCTACTGACAGAGCAAAGGGAGCAGCCTTCATACCACACATAAACCGGTATGAAAGAGAGGAAGCTTGCTTGCTTGCCGTATGGCTTTCAGTCATTGTGAAGTGTTTGCTTTGGTTTTTAAAGAATAATGTCACAGAGGTTCTTCTAGGGGTTACACCTGAGTAGGTTTACAATGACATGGAAGAACTGCTTGTTCCAGAAAGCTTTTCAATTCAGTATGATTCAGGAAGTCGGACAGGGTGTTCCTTCAGTTTTGTGAACGTCCTATCCGCAAAACAAACATTTTAATTCGCAGCTTATGAACTGCCGTGATAAGCCACGAGGCGTCACGGAGATGTATTCACTTTAGCTGAATAAACAGTAAATAGCAAGCTGTACATAAAGTCTACGTTTTCCTTACATACCCCATACAGGTGCTGTTTTTGTTAAGGGACAGGCATGTTAACTTTGGCTTAACTTGTATAGACAGTATTTCAGGCAGTACAGCCTTCGAAGTTTGATCTCTTATAAATAAATACAAGTCAGTCTGGACAAGGGATGGGCGATATGGACTTAAAACTATATCACGATATTTTCTGGTATTTATTGTGATAATGATATCAGTGATGATATAAATATAGTACCATTCACCACTGTTTTTAGCTACAAGTGATGGCTGTGATCTTGAGAGTCTCAGAAACATAAACACTGATCTAAAAGTAAAAGTGATTTTCTGTAACCGAACCAGTTCCAGATTGCAGAGGTAGCTCCTCGTTTAGCGATAAACTCCTCCTCGGCTTCACGTCCGCCTTCCTCCGTACTCGTTTTCACTCTGCACGTGAGCTGCGAACGGGTCGCAGACCATCACACAGAAATACGTCATCAACTAGGCTTTATCGTTATTATCGCGGGAAGACTAATTCTTATTGTGGGGATAATTTCTACCGGTATATCGCAAATGAGAAGATCTCGCCCATCCCTAGTCCATACATTGCATACAAAAGTACAAGAGCTGTACAAAAATGTTTGGTTTTGCTGCGGCTTTTTTCAAAATTTGTGCCGCAGTTGAGGTTTTTTTTTTTTTGTGCTTCTTTTGTGGAAAACTACTTGAATTGGCAAAATTGCAATTACATAAAATTGTTTTGCACGCTCTTTCACAGTGATGTCTGTTGGTAAATGAGACCTTTTAGCTGTACTCATGTTCGACGCACGTGAACCGAAGAGGGCTTCGGATGAACGCGCGTTGTGATGACGTCACGTGATGCATTTCGGCTCAAATCTGCAGAAAATCTGCAGTAATTTTTGAAGAATAGCAAGCTCCTCCGAATATTGCAGAGTTTGCTTGATTTTGCGTTTGTTAGATTTCCAAGTATCTCAGGAATCTCAGATTATGTCTTCAGATCTCCGTCAGCCCTTTCAGCCTTATATTTCACTTAACTCTTCGTTCTGTGCTATGAGCGAGAAAGTGTGGTTTACCGTAGAGCGTTCAGGCCTGGGGGGTCTAAAATGAACACACACTGACACATGCATGCTCACAGAGACATCCCGTTTATTTCGTCTAGAGCAGGAGTTTTTATACACATCAATAACAGCATTGCATAGTAGGCGGGTTTCTACTTATGCAGGTGCAGACCGATTTAGACAAAACACACAGCACACAGGGTCATACTACAAAATTAGTCTACATGTGTCAGCTGTAATAAGGATGGCAGTTGATCAGCTTATTTAAAGAGGTAATTAAATGAATACATTCATCATAGGTATTTGATAGCAGTTCATAATATAAGAGAGTACATGATGATATAAGAGAATTTCCTTTCATTGTTCATTTCTGTGATTGCAAAATCCTGGAGGGACTGATAAGGAACATCTTAACTTAATCTGGTTAGGGCTGTATAACGAGGTTGGTTTAGGGTCCAGTGTCCACCTGACACCTGTCCTTGACGCTTTACAGTCACACCCACAGTGTTTGATATGCTGTGTGTGGTAGTGTACAAAGTCCTTTTGCACTGAGCTCAGGTGTATTGTGTGTAGTGAAACACATTATTTAATATTGGGATTTAACACCAAAATCTATCAATATAACAGCAGAATTTATTATTATTATTATTATTATTATTATTATTAATAGTAATAGCCAGCTGCCTGCATTTATTTTCCATTTGACTAATGAACGTATTAAAAAGTGTGTGTGTATGTGTGTGTATGTGTGTGTATGTGTGTGTATGTGTGTGTATGTGTGTGTATGTGTGTGTATGTGTGTGCGTGTGTGTGTGCATGTATGTGTGTGTGCGTGTATGTGTGTGTGCGTGTATGTGTGTGTGCGTGTATGTGTGTGTGTGTATGTGTGTGTGTGTATGTGTGTGTGTATAATATATATATATATATATATATATATATACACACTTTCTGTAAGACCTAGAGTCGTCCTATTCTACTGTCATGTCAGAGCCATAGTTATTGGTGTCTTATTTCGAGTTATTGTGTCTATAAAGTTCTGTAGAATCTAATGATAATTTTAATAAAAATGGCTTCTTTGAGTGGAAAGTTCAAAAATGGGAAACAATCTCTGGGTCTAATGAATAGGTAAAAAATTATATGCATTTAATGTGCCTTTTGAATAGTTTTTATTTTATTTTTATTTTATTGATTTATTTAAAAAAAAAAAAAAAAAAAGGGTTCCCTGACTGTAAAACGTTAAAGTTAAAGCATACGCTCTATTCTACAAAGTCTTTCAGTTTTATGACCCACATCTTGACTGGTTCTAAGAGGGAGAGCCATTTTGTGTTTACACCCTAGAGCTTTGTGCACAGCCTGAAAATGCTGATGTTATTCCCAGAGCTGTCTGTGTGGCCCTCCATCACACGAAAAACATCTTCAGAATGTCAGAACAACACTTATGGTCTTACTCTCTGCCTCATATAACAGTCAGTATTTCCGGAATGTAATGTTAAAGCAAAGTTTTGTGTGTTTTTTTTGAGTAGGAAACTAATTATAGAGGAGCTACATCAGTGCTTGATCACAGTGGCACTTACAGAACATTGTTGTGAGGTTAGTTTAAGGCTGTGGCACAGTTGGAGCCATATTTTTGACATGTAGGGGGAGGATGTAGAAGGATGTAGGCGCATGTAAAGTATGTGCAGATTACAGCCTGGAGAGGTCTCATCTCTGACAGCAGGAAGACACTCGGCATGAGTCGTCACATTCAGCTGAATCAGAAATGTAGTTTATGGAGGAGTTTCAGAAGTGGAACCAAGCAGGAGCCATTTTAGCCGAATGTCTCGTCATGCCAGCTAATCAAATGAGGATACACTGTCGAGTACTTGATTAAAAAAAATAATAATTATTTACAATTAATAATTATTTACTAATTGACCTCAGCAGCAGCTTATGAGCATGGATTTTGGTGAGGCAGTGTGACATGAATAATGACAGCCTCAAACAAAATGAAATCATACTTGAGCTATGCTATATGCTACTAAATAGTGAATTTTTAGAGTAGCCCTGCCCCAGTGGGTGTACACAGTATGTTAGAGCTTTGTGCAGTTCCTATTTTCAATCAATATTCACAATCAAAACTATAAAGCTATATGATTTCAAAACGTCTAGAAAGGTGAGCGAATCAATGGAACATCGGCTTTTAACATTATTTAAATTGTTGATCACTCACAAGAGGTAATTAGTATTTCAATGTCATTTAAAGTGTATCGATTTGAGAATAGACTTTATGAAGATTAACATTTGTTGAATGGCTGATGTATGGAGCCTCTGCCCCTTTTGGACGAGCAGCGACTGATCTACTGTTTCCTTTCTATTCCATCCTGCAGGAACGCAGAACAACTGAAGCAGCTCCACGATCAGGTCCTACTAGAGCAGCAGGAAGCGGTTAAGTGGCAGCAATTCCAGCAGCAACAGCCTGAGCAAAAAGCCCCTCCCCTTCCTCAGCAGCAGCCACCCCAGGACGTCCCGCCTCTATCTCCGCCCCTTCCCCCTCCTCCCTCCTTCCAGGAGCTGGAGTGCAGCACCATGCAGACGAGCACGTTCAACTATGCTCGGCCAAAGCAGTTCATCGCTGCCCAATCTCCCAGCAGCCCCAGCGGTGGCTCGGTGAGCTACTCCACCCAGTCCTCCACCTCCTCAGGCTCCAGCCTGGTGTCGCCGCTCTCGCCCTCCGCTACCCACAAGCCATTTGGCCGTGTCATCCTGCCGCCTTTCCAGCCGTTGCCTAAAGGAGGCAGCGTGGAGTCACCAGGCTCGCCTTCGTTCCCTCCTCCTCCTCCACCCTTCCTCAGCTCCAGCACGGTCACTTCTCCTTGTGACCCACCGCAGGACTTTCCCCCACCGCCACCTCCACCGCCGCCTCCTGTCACCCCAAGTCCTACCCGCTCTGACAGCTCATCCCCTTTCACATCTAAGCCCCAATCACCTGCTGGGTTTTTGGTGTCAGTGCTGCCGGCCACACCCTCTGCACCACCTGTCAATGCACTGGGGCTGCCCAAAGGAAACGGCACAGTGTAAGTACCTATAATCCGCTGCTGATTTTAAGGCTGATGGCATTTGATCACATAGTACAATGTAATAATAATAATAATAATAATAATAATAATAATAATAATAATAATAATGCACAGTTGATTATTCAACCCCCATTGCAGATCAGGTTTATTGTGAAAAGTTACGGACTTGCAGCTGTTTGCAATGAACAAATCAAATCAAACAAAAGCAATTGAAACGATTGCTTCAAGTGGTTTCCCGAAATTCAACTGAAAATGCAACTTTAATGATTTCTCCAGTTTAAAAATGATTCAACCCCTTCATGGCAAGCATCTTTAGTACTTTGTTGAGCACCCTTTTGCTGTTATGACCTGCTGCAAACAAGATGCATATCTTCTGGCAGCGTTCCTGAGGAATCTTAGCCCGTTCCTCATGAGCAATGGCCTCCAGTTCAGTAATATTCTTGGGTTTGCGTGCTGCAACCGCCTTCTTCAAATCCCACCAGAGATTTTCTATGGGGTTCAAGTCAGGTGACTGTGATGACCCTGTAGAATCTTCCAGGACTTCTTCTGCAAGCAAGCCTTGGTGGAATTTGAGGTATGCTTGGGATCATAGTCCTGTTGGAAAGTCCAATGACGCCCAAGCTTCAGCTTCCTCACAGACGGCATGACGTTTTCTCCTAGGATTTCCTGATACTTCAATGAATCCATCTTGCCTTCCACACACTGCAGGTTTCCGGTGCCAGAGGATGCAAAGCAGCCCCAGAGCATCACCGAGCCTCCACCATGCTTGACTGTGGACAGTGTTCCTTCATTCTTCTTCCTCCAGACATACCGCTGATCCATCGTGCTGAAAAGTTCCAGTTTTGTTTCATCGCTCCGCAGAACAGAATCCCAAAACTTCTGTGGCTTATTTATATGATTTTGAGCAACTTTTCTTGTGCTTTTGGGTCAGTAGTAGTTTACGTCTTGGAGTTCTGGCTTGGAAACCTTCTGCGTTTAGTACACACCTTACAGTGCTCACTGAAACTTCAGTGCCTGTTGCCACCAAGTCTTGCTGCAGGTCTTTTGCAGTCACTCGAGGGTTTTTCACATCCTGCCTTCTCAGAAATCTGCTTACAGCCGTTGATAGCTTCCTTTTTCTGCCCCGTCCAGGTATTTCATTAATTTTTTGCCCCTAGCCAGTTCAGGTATTTCATGTGTTCCAGCTCAAGCACGCCTGGTGCGACTAATGAAACCCTTGATTAGTTATATCAGGTGTGTTTGAGACAACACCTGTTTTGCATATTTGTGCTGTTGTGAGGGATTCTATTCAGGGGGTTGAATAATTTTGAAACTGGAGAAGTCATTATAAGTTGCATTTTCAGTTGAATTTCGGGAAACCACTTGAAGCATTTGTTGTGTTATTTGTTAACTATTTCACTTGCTTTTGATTGATTTGTTCATTGCAAACAGCTGAGAGTGTAAATTTTGACAATTAACCTGATTTTCAACGGGGGTCGAATAATTCTGATTGCAACTGTATAATGGGGGGCACGGTGACTTCGTGGTTATCACGTTTGCCTCATGCCTCCAGCGTTGGAGGTTCGATTCCCACCTCCGCCCTGTGTGCACAGAGCTTGCGTGTTCTCCCTGTGCTTTGGGGGTTTCCTCCGGGTACTCCGGTTTCCTACGACAGTCCAAAAACATGCGTTGTAGGCTGATTGCCAATTTGTCCATAATGTATGAATGTGTATGTTTGATTTTGCCCCGTGATGGGTTGGCACTCCCTCCAGGGTGTCCCCCACCTTGTGCCCTGAGTTCCCTAGGATAGGCTCCAGGCTCCCCACAACCCTGTGTAGGATGGATGGATGGAATAATGTGTAATGTGGAACCCATGCTATTTTTTGTTGATTTTTAAAATGATTGAAAACTGATGAAACACTTTTTTTCTCTGAATAACTGTGGTAAAAAATTTAGTTTTGAGCAAAAGAATTGCGATTGATCATTTTATCCATTATTGTGCAGCGTAGTTTTTTCTTTTCATTCTTTCAAATGTTGATTTTTTTTTTTTTTTTTTTTTTTTTCTCTGAGATTTAGTCTAATTAAGCCTAACTAAAGGCAGCAGCACACACTTCATCCTAAATAAAGCCACAGATTCACTGTAAACTGAGCGTACGCCTTTAATGTTCATCAAATGAGCATGGAGCGTATTGTGATTTGGAACGTAGCCGTGGACTCCTGCAGCTGCACTGTGGCTCCTGGATAGAAGATCATGTTTACATTCTTATAAAGCATGTTTATAGAGATGGAAGGACCTTTTTAGAGACAGGAGGGAATGTTTATGTGCACACTGTGTATGTGGGTGTGTGTGTTCTGTGTTAAAACAAAAGCCTTTATCAAAATGTGTGTTTATGCCTTAGAATTCTAAATCACAATATCTCAAAACGAGACTGTGGAGGACACCAATGTCAAGGAGTTTTGTCCTGCAACACACACACACACACACACACACACACACACACACACACACACACAAATGCACACTGTTTACTCATTCACTTTCAGTAAATAGTCAGGGCCGTTGTGGATCTGGAGTCTCTCCTGGGATCACCAAGCATGAGGCAGGAATACAGCCTGGATAAGATGCCTGTCCGTCACAGGGCACCACGGACACACACATTTACACACTCATACACACTTACGGGCAATTCATCTTCGTTAATCCGCCTGCTGGCATGTTTTTGGGAGCTGGTGAGAACCCAGAGGAAACTCGCATGGACACAGGGACACAGCATGCAGAGAAACTCTGGACAGTCAGTAAACTGAACTCAGGATAAAACTAGGGAGCCGTGCGGCAGCAGCACTACCAACTGTACCACCATACCACCCTGTGCACACTGTTATACACACACTGTGTGTGTTTACTAACCCCAGTCAACTGTGCAGTGAAACCTGCTAACCTTTCTCTTATCTTATCGTAGACATAAGAGCTCTGCGTGCTTAGATTAACGTGGAGATCTTTAGCGGTGAGCCGTCTTGGCTTTATTCACGTTGCATATCGAGACCATAAAATTGCACTTCAAAAAGAAATCTTTCCTTCTTCGGCGTTCCTACAATTGCCTTTCATCATCACTCTCCATCTCTCACTCGTTTCTTTTCTCCCACACCCACTCGGTCTGATGTCTGGCATTTCAGGATTCAGGACGATTAAAGAGCAAAGTGGAACTTCAGAGCTCGGATTCATTTAGAAGACTTGTGCACACACGTTCACAAAGATTTATAAATATAAGTCTTAAAACTTCTGCATAGGCACATTCTTCTGTATACAAGTATATTGGAGAGAGAGTGAGATATCTTAGCAGGGTTTCTGATAGACGTGTGAATATTTGGTCAGCGCTCAGCTGACGTGATTTCCCACCTGGCCAGCAGACAGTGGGCGGGGCAGCCAGCACCTGTCAATCACAACTTTCCCTCCTGAGTATGAGCTACGATTCCTCTGAGAGCTTGGAGAGATTTTTAAGTAGAACAGATGTTCGCGAGGATCGACTCGCTCCAGACAGGATACGGTCCATGTTTTTACAACTGCTTATGAATTCTCACATGTCCATGACACTAGAGCGGTCTAATGGGGTTGGAAGGGCTTTTCTGCACGATGGATGTTTTTCAGCAATGGCCAATTGTATTAAACGGTGACACCTGAGAATCAAATCAGCTTTCTCTACAGTCACAATCCATGAGGAGCATTCCTAATTTGGAATCTGAAAGAATGTGACTGTAATATTATATATTGTAATCCATTTAAAATGCGTCAGAGAAGCTATTAATAATTTATGCCATACATGAGCGTCTTGGTTTTGCATTACATTACGATTAAACAGGTACACAATCTTCTGTTTTTCTAATAGCTCTTCTTTTGTGTTGTCTTTCTCCGTCCTGTATCGCTGCCAAACAGCGGGTTCCTGCGTAAGAACACCCGCACGCCTCGGCTCGTGAGCGACTCCGAGATCCAAGACTCGAAAGATGCCGTCATTCAGGACCTGGAGAGGAAGCTGCGCTTTAAAGAGGAACGCGTCAGCAACGGCCAGCAGGTGTGTGTCTGTGGGTGTGGCTCGCTGTAGAATAAAGAGGGATTAACATGATTCAAACTTCAATAAACATCCCTTACTCTTACAGATAAAAGAAATCGTATTGAGAACCTCATTTCCATCTACTGCACCTGCTCCGTGTGTGTGAAAATGTGTTCATCTGAAGTTCACTTTGCATAATGCGGACCCCTGTTTTAACGTAGTGAGTAAATGTATACGGGATCATAGCATTTGCGAACGTCGCGCACATGATTCACGGCCTGGAGAATAAAATTTGAGTTGGTTTTTATCGATGAGCTACAAAATGAGGGGAAAAAAACATGGACGCCTCTATGTTCATCGGCAGCAAGATAATGTTAGTATGACAGTATGTTGACTGATCTAAAGCAAATACTTGTGTGTGTGTGTGTGTGTGTGTGTGTGTGTGTGTGTGTGTGTATATATATATAGTATAACTCATTTAAAGGTAAGAAGTGCTGCTGGGATTACTGTCGATGCTGCGAGCAGCCATGTTGATTTGACGTCACTTGTAGAGCTCCGAGGCCGATTTTCTGAGTAGGAAATCCACGTTGAGGGGGCGCTTTCTTTGTTTCTTTTTGAGGCCGGGAATTACAACCTCTAGTTGAATGCAGCATTGGTTATAGCAGTATCTGGGGAATCTATGTACCACAAATTTGCAAGCCATACTTTTTTCTTTTTAGTAAATTTAAATTCTTATGTATGATACTCGCTCATATACTTCTGAGGTGATGGGAAGAGCTTAGCTGGATCTCTTGGCAGGAAAATTTTGGAATATTTCTGATTTGAATTAGGAAACCATCACCTCAGGCTGGGGATTGATACATATATTTACAAATACATCTGAGGTCAGCCATTTTCTAAAATCTCTCATCGACTTCCTCCTCACCCATGGAGAAGATTAGCAGAAGTTCCCCTGGACTATAAATGCAGGGGCCAATCCGCATGACCTTTTACCAACATCGGTCCACTTCCTGTGTGCGTGTTCATAGTAGAAACCCAACCAAGTGAAACCCCTCCTGCAACTGACTCAGCATGGTCACTACTAGTCCATGTAATTCTGCAGTAAACTCCTCTAAATGACCATTGGTGTGAGAATGTGCACATGTTTGTGTCTCTGACACACTAACCGAGGCTCTCACCCATTAATCCTGCTTGCTTTCAGAGGTTAACCTATGAAGAGAAGATGGCTCGCAGGCTTCTGGGGGCTGACAACGCAGCCACAGTGTTTAGCACTCAGCAAACCGAGGAGGAGCCCGTTACACAGGTACACACACTCAATAATATAGTATCATTACAGTGTTTGCTGCACTGCATGTCACCTTTTGATGTTCTGATATTACCACAGACATATGCAGAGTCCGATATGGGATCATGAGTGTCTTGCTTGTTTTTTAACTGAAGGAACAATGCGTTCCCATTAATATTATTCTTCCATTAAAGGTGCAGTCTGTAATTTCGTGCCGTTATAAAGTTTGTGTCCACAGTAAAAATAATAATAATATAATTTCTGTCCTTGTATACATTGTGAATCTCAGTATTGGCATACATCAGGTCTCAATAGTTTCTTCCTATAAGGGTTCTGTTTATATAATTCTGGCCCAGAAATTTAGCTCCACTCCAGCTGGCACTAAGCTGCTCAGCCCTGCCTCTTTTTTCCCCCCTAAAAGGCAGCTCTTGTCAACATTTACAACGTTGCAAGGGTTCTAAAAAATTACAAACCATCATTTAACACGTATTCAACAATGGTGGCAAGTGCCCTATCCATGTGAGGCTGAAATCAGGACTCGGGTAAAGCCACGTCAATGGTAATAACCAATGAAAGTAAGTAATGACCAATGAAGAAATCTGCTTATTGCTCCTTTAATCTGCACATGGCTACTTTGTCAGGTAAAGTATGTGGCATTTTTGTAAAATGCATCTTTTTTAAAAAAAAAAAAAAGAAAAAGAGATGAGGGTGACTATGAGGTAAGTTAACACCAGCATGTATAATGCATAATACACCCATAATGCACCCATAATGCACCCATAGGTATGTTGTACAATCTGAGCACAGGATGTGATTTCCTCAGATAGAGACTGCCTGTTCTCTGATCTTTCTACAGGAAAGCAGTTCAGCCGATTCAGAATTTGTCCCTCAAAAGGTTACCCAAACCTGCTCCACTTATTTATTTATTTATTTATTTATTTATTTTCTGCCTTCACTTCTCTCACTTTCCACTGGTCACTCCTGTGCTTTGGTTTGAAAGTATGCCGGCTATGTTCACTTCGCTTATTTCTTTATTTTTTGTCTCCCCGATCAAAGCCCATGGTCTGAGCTGTCCATAATTCAGCTTTCTTTAATATTACCTTCTGAATTCAAAGCATGTGCGTGATATGATCAGGAGATCTTAATGAAAGTAATTGGGGTGTAAGAATCGGGGAATGCGTCTGGGCCATGATGGGCTTTGATACACTATGAAAGATAAACACGGTTTTCTCTTGCAGAGTAACGTTGATCACTGAATGCTCAGTACATCTGTCTGTGTGTGTGTGTGTGTGTGTGTGTGTGTGTGTGTGTGTAAAGGAGGGAGAGAGAGAAATAAGAGGTAACAAAAAAAGAGAGGTGATGGGAGAAGTGGTGGTCGGGTGGGTGTCCTTTACTGCAGCTGTGCTTTATCAAGGAGTGTAATTATCATTGTGATGTCATTCACACACACCATGAACACTAATTTCTCACACCATAACAAGCAAAAAAAAATTAAAAATAAAAGGAAAAAATAGAAAGTGCTGATAGTGAAAGAAAGTAAAGAAGACAGGTGCCAAAACATCACTGTGTATTGGTAATTACACAGTAATGTCGCAACCTATAATTAGTAAATGAATGTGTATGTGTGTGTGTGTGTGTGTGTGTGTGTGCTACAATACACATTTCTTCACGTTTTTGCCTTGGTCATGCTTTTCCACTTTTGTACCCTTACGATTATTTCCCCCCTATATTTTGTGGTGCTAGTTAAACTCCAGTGCCTGGCATGTCCTTGCTCTTCTAACTCCCGGGTTTATTTCGGTCACAGGAGTACAAGGTGTCGAGCTTTGAGCAGCGGCTGATCAGCGAGATCGAGTTTCGGCTGGAGCGCTCCCCAGTGGAGGAGAGTGACGATGACGTCCAGCACGACGACGACCTGCCGGGAGACTGCGTGGCACCGTACTTCGAACACAAACTCAAACACTTCAAAGTGTTCGAGGGCATGCCGGTCACCTTCAGCTGCAAGGTTATCGCAGACCCTAAGCCAAAGGTCAGAGGTCATCCTAGATTATTGGTGTTGTGAATATTTCCAGGGAACACAAACTCTGTGATATTAGTTGATAGATTCTTATCGTGAGAAGTGTCTCAGAATAAAAATAGGTTCTTTTTGGATTTGGGGTCAAATGTGACCCCAGACACTACAGAGGCGTTTGTGTTTGCAGCAGTCTGGGTCAAGTGTTTCGCAGTATTCTTAATACGTGCATTCTCACATTCGCTTACAAAAACAAGATTCAAGAGATCTATTGTCATGCGCACAGTAAAAACACCACGGTTTAGACCACACAATGAAATTCTTACTTTGCAATTCTCCCTTAAAAAAATATACAATATATTGTGTGTATATAAA